>NC_063259.1:20070697-20108759 GCF_019578655.1 Ricinus communis | reverse complement strand
TTTTCTTAAATAAATAAATATACATGTTTTGGAGTGTTATATTCTTATATTGATAAATTCACCACTTCTGGTCGTTTTCTCAAATTCATAAATATACACGTTTTACAGTTTATATATTGATAATATACCACTTTTACGGGGTCGTTTTCTCATATTATTTTATTAGAACTATTACGAGATCGTTTTCTCAAATTCATAAATATAAACGTTTCTGAGGGTTATTTTCTTATTTTAATAAATATATGACTTTTGAGTTCGTTTTCTAAATTAATTATTAGCATACTATTATGGGATTGTTTTCTCAAATTCATAAATATGCACGTTTTACGAGTTGTTTTCTTATATCGACAAACATACCCTATTTGAGGGTTGTTTTCTCATATTAATAAATATACTCATTTTACAATTAATTTTCTTATATTGATAAATATACTACTTTTATGGGATCGTTTTCTCATATTAAATTATTACTTGTATTATGGGGTTGTTTTCTCAAATTCATAAATATACACATTTTGCGAGGTTATTATCTTATTTTGATAAATATACTCCATTTGGTCATTTCCTTGAATTCATAAATATACACATTTTATAGGGTTATTTTCTTATATTGATAAATATACCATTTTGAGGGTTGTTTCCATATTAAATTATTAGAACGATTATGAGGTTGTTTTCTCAAATTCATAAATATTCACGTTTTACGATGTTATTTTCTTATAATTATAAATATACACTTTTCTTACGGTCGGTTTGCAAATCTATAAATATACACGTCTTACGGGTTATTTTCTTATATTGATATATACCATTTTTATGGGATCATTTTCTCATATTAAATTATTAGCACTATTATGGGATAGTTTTCTCAAATTCGAAATATACACGTTTCTGAGTTTGTTTTCTTATATCGACAAACATATCCTATTTGCGGGTTGCTTTCTCAAATTTATAAATATACACGTTTTACAAGGTTATTTTGTTAAATTGATAAATATACCACTTCTACCGGGTCGTTTTTCAAATTTATAAATATACACATTTTACGGTGTTATTTTTTATATTGATAAATATACCACTTCTCTGAGAATTCGTTTCAAAATTCATAAATATACATGTTTTACAGGGTTTATTTTCTTATTTTGATAATTTACCACTTTTACGGGGTCGTTTTCTTATTATTTTATTAGAACTATTACGAGGTCATTTTCTCAAATTCATAAGTATAAACATTTTACGGGGTTATTTTCTTATTTTGATAAATATACCACTTTTACGGGTTCGTTTCTCATATTAAATTGTTAGCACTATTATTAGGATTGTTTCTCAAATTCATAAATATACACGTTTTATAAGGTTGTTTTCTTATAATAAACAAATATACCCCATTCTTGAGTTGTTTCTCATATAAATAAATATACTTGTTTTATGTAGTAATTTTCTTATATTGATAAATATACTACTTTTACGGGGTCGTTTTCTCATATTAAATTATTAGCAATATTATGGGGTGGTTTTTCTCAAATTCATAAATATACATATTTTACGAGGTTATTTTCTTATATCGACAAATATACTCCATTTACTTAGGTCATTTCCTTTAAATTCATAAATATACATCGCTTCACTGGGTTTATTTTCTTATATTGATAAATATACCACTTTACTGGGTCGCTTTTCATATTAATTTATTAGTACTATTATGGGGTTTTTTTCTCAATTTATAAATATACACGTTTTACGTGATTTTTATATTGATAAATATACCACTTTTACGGTCGTTTTTCAAATCTATAAATATACATGTTTTACGGGATTATTTTCTTATATTGATATATATACCACTTTTATGGTGTCGTTTTCTCATATTAAATTAAAAGCACTATTATGGGATAGTTTCAAATTCATAAATATACACGTTTTATGAGGTTGTTTTCTTATATCGACAAACATACCGTATTGGTTTTCTCAAATTTATAAATATACATATTTTTCGGGGTTATTTTCTTATATTGCTAAATATACCACTTTACTTGGTCATTTTCATATTATGGGTTGTCTTCAAACTTATAAACATACACGCTTTTACGAGGTTATTTTCTAAAATCACAAATATACCCCATTTACGAGGTCATTTTCTTTAAATTCATAATTATACACGTTACGGGTTATTTTCTTATATTGATAAATATACCACTTTACGGTCGTTTTTCATACTAGATTATTAGCACTATAATGGGGTGGTTTTCCCAAATTTATAAATATACACGTTTTAAGGGGTTATTTTCTTATATTGATAAATATACCACTTCATTTCGGTCATTTTCTCAAATTCATAAATATACGCGTTTACTATTTTACTTATATTGATAAATATACGCTCTTACGGGGTTGTTTTCAAATTGATAAATATAAACGTTTTACGGAGTTATTTTCTTATTTAGATAAATATACCACTTTTACGGGGTCATATTAAATTATTAGCACTATTATGGGATTGATTTCAAATTCATAAATATACACGTTTACGAGGTTATATTCTTATATCGCAATTATACCCCATTTATAGGTTGTTTTCTCAAATTCTTAAATATACACGTTTTATCGGGTTATTTCTTATATTGATAAATATACCATTTTTACGGGGTTATTTTTTCATATTAAATTATTAGCACTATTGTTGTGTTGTTTCTCAAATTCATAAATATACGGGTTTTACTAAATTATTATATTGATAAATATACAACTTCTACGAGGTTGTTTCCTCAAATTCATACACCAAATATACCACTTTTACTGGTTGTTTTCTCATATTATTTTATTAGCACTATTACGTCGTTTTCTCAAATTCGTAAATATACACAATTTACGGGTTATTTTCTTATTTTGATAAATATACCACTTTTACGGGGTTGTTTTCACATATTAAATTATTAGCACTATTATGGGGTTATTTTCTCAAATTCATAAATATACACGTTTATGAGATTGTTTTCCGAAATTTATAAATATACACGTTTACGGGGTTATTTTTTATTTGATAAATATACACTTTTACAAGGTCGTTTTCTCATATTAAATTATTAGCACTATTATGGAGTTGTTTTCTCAAATTTATAAATATACACGTTTTACGAGGTTATTTTCTTATATTGACAAATATACCCCATTTATGAGGTTGTTTCCTCAAATTCATAAATATACGTGTTTTACGGGATTATTTTCTTATATTGATAAATATACCACTTTTACGGGTCATTTTCTCATATTAAATTATTAGCACACTTATGGAGTTGTTTACTCGAATTCATAAATATACACGTTTTATGAGGTTATTTCCTTATATTTATAAATATACCATTTCTACGGGATCGTTTTCTCAAATTCATAAATATACACGTTTTACGGAGTTATTTTCTTATTTTGATAGATATACCACTTTTACGGAGTCGTTTTCTAATATTATTTTATTAGCACTATCTGTGGTTTTCTCAAATTCATAAATATACACATTTTACAGGGTTATTTTCTTATTTTGATCAATATACTACTTTTACGGGGTCGTTTTCACATATTAAATATTAGCACTATTATGGGGTTGTTTTCTCAAATTTATAATATACATGTTTTACGAAGTTATTTTCTTATATTGATAAATATACCACTTCTATAGGGTCGATTTCTCAAATTCATAAATATACACGTTTTACGGTGTTATTTTCTTATATTGATAAATATACCACTTCTACAGAGTCGTTTTTTCAAATTCATAAATATACACGTTTTACGGGGTTATTTTTATATATTGATAAATATACCACTTTTACGAGGTCGTTTTTATCATATTAAATTATTAACACTATTATGGGGTTGCTTTCTCAAATTCATAAATATACACGTTTTGATGTTATTTTCTTATATCGACAAATATACCCATTTACAGGGTCATTTTCTTAAATTCATAAATATACACATTTTACGAGGTTATTTTCTTATATTGTTAAATATACCACTTTTATGGGGTCATTTTCTCATATTAAATTACTAGCGCTATTATGGGTTGTCCTTTCAAATTTATAAATATACACCTTTTACGGGGTTATTTTCTTATATTAATAAATATACCACTTCTACAGGGTCGTTTTCTCATATTCATAAACATACACGTTTCAGGGTTTTTCTTTTGATAAATATACCACTTTTACGGGGTCATTTCCTCATATTACATTATTAGCACTATTATGGTTATTTTTCAAACTTATAAATATACACATTTTATGAGGTTATTTTCTTAAATCAACAAATATATCACTTCTACGGGGTCGTTTTCTCATATCCACAAATATACACTTTTTACGGGGTTATTTTCTTATATTGATATATATTCCACTTTTACTGGGTCGTTTTCTCATATTAAATTACTAGCACTATTATGGGGTTGTTTTTCCAAATTTATAAATATACACGTTTTATGGGCTTATTTTCTTTTATTGATAAATATACCACTTCTACGGGGTCGTTTTCTCAAATTCATAAATATATACGTTTTATGTTGTTATTTTCTTATATTGATAAATATACGCTTTTACGGGGTTATTTTTTCAAATTGATATATATACACATTTTACGGAGTTATTTTCTTAATTAGATAAATATACCACTTTTACGAGGTCGTTTTCTCATATTATATTATTAGCACTATTATGGGGTTGATTTCTCAAATTCATAAATATACACGTTTACGAGGTTATTTTCTTATATCGATAATTATACCCCATTTACGAGGTTGTTTTCTCAAATTGTTAAATATACAGCTTTTACTAGGTTGTTTTCTAATATTGATAAATATACCACTTTTACGAGGTTATTTTCTCAAATTCATAAATATACACGTTTTACAGAGTTATTTACTTATTTTGATAAATATACCACTTTTACGGGGTCGTTTTCTCATATTAAATTATTAGTACTATTAAGGGACTGTTTTCTTAAATTTATAAATATACACGTTTAACTAGGTTATTTTCCTATATTGATAAATATACCATTTTTACGGGGTCGTTTTCTCATATTAAATTATTAGCACTATTATGGTATTTTCTCAAATTCATAAATATACACGTTTTACTGAATTATTTTCTTATATTGATAAATATACCACTTTAACAGGGTCGTTTTCTCAAATTCATAAATATACACGTTTTACGGTGTTATTTTCTTATTTTGATAAATATATCACTTTTACTGGGTCTTTCTCTCATATTAAATTATTAGCACTATTACGGGATTGTTTTCTCAAATTCATAATAGACACGTTTTACGGAGTCATTTTCTTATTTTGATAAATATACTACTTTTACGGGATCGTTTTCTCATATTATATTATTAGCACGATTATGGAGTTGTTTTCTCAAATCTATAAATATCCACGTTTTATGAGGTTATTTTCTTATATCGACAAATATACCACATTTACGAGGTTGTTTTCTCAAATTGATAATTATCCACGGTTTACGGGATTATTTTCTTATATCGATAAATATACCACTTTTACAGGGTCATTTTCTCATATTAAATTATTAGCACTCTTATGGGGTTGTTTACTCGAATTCATAAATATATACGTTTTACGAGTTTATTTCCTTATATTGATAAATATACCATTTCTACATGGTCGTTTTCTACTATTTATAAATATACACGTTTCACGGAGTTATTTTCTTATTTTGATAAATATACCACTTTTACGGGGTCGTTTTCTCATATTGCTTTATTAGCACTATTATGAGGTCGTTTTTTTAAATTCATAAATAAACACATTTTACGGGGTTATTTTTTTATTTTGATAAATATACCACTTTTACGGGGTCCTTTTCACATATTAAATTTTTAGCACTATTATGGGGTTGTTTTCTGAAATTTATAATATACACGTTTTACGGGATTATTTTCCTATATTGATAAATATACCACTTCTACAGGGTCGTTTTCTCAAATTCATAAATATACATGTTTAATGAAGTTATTCTCTTTATTGATAAATATACCACTTTTACGGGGTTGTTTTCTCATATTAAATTATTAACACTTTTATGATATTGTTTGCTCAAATTCATAAATATACACGTTTTACTGAATTACTTTCTTATATTGACAAATATACCACTTCTACGTGGTCGTTTTCTCAAATTTATAAATATACACGTTTTACGGAGTCATTTTCTTATTTTGACAAATATACCATTTTTACTGGGTCGTTTTATCATATTAAATTATTAGCAATAATATGGGATTGTTTGCTCAAATTCATAAATATAGACGTTTTCTGAGGTTGTTTTCTGAAATTTATAAATGTACACGTTTTACGGGGTTATTTTCTTATGTCAACTACCCCATTTACGAGGTCTTTTTCTCAAATTCATAAATATACAGGTTTTGTGTGATTATTTTCTTATATTGATAAATATATCACTTTTACGGGGTCATTTTCTCATATTAAATTATTAGCAATATTATGGGGTGTTATCTCAAATTCATAAATATACACGTTTTATGAGGTTATTTTCTTATATTGATAAATATACTACTTTTACGGGGTCATTTTCTCATATTAAATTAAATTCATAAATATACACATTTTACGAGATTATTTTCTTATATTGATAAATATGCCACTTCTACCGGGTCGTTTTCTCAAATTCATAAATATTTACGTTTTACAGAGTTATTTTCTTATTTTGATAAATATACCACTTTTATTGGATCGTTTTCTCATATTAAATTATTAGCACTATTATGGGATTGTTTTCTAAAATTCATAAATATAGACGTTTTCTGAGGTTATTTTCTGAAATTTATAAATGTACAAGTTTTACGGGGTTATTTTCTTATGTCAACAAGTATACCCCATTTACGAGGTCGTTTTCTCAAATTCATAAATATACAGGTTTTGTGTGATTATTTTCTTATATTGATAAATATATCACTTTTACGGGGTCATTTTCTCATATTAAATTATTAGCACTATTATGGGGTGTACTCAAATTCATAAATATACACATTTTACGAGGTTATTTTCTTATATTGATAAATATACCACTTCTACCGTGTCGTTTTCTCAAATTCATAAGTATACACGTTTTAGGAGATTATTTTCTTATTTTTATAAATATACCATTTTTACGGGGTCGTTTTCTCATATTAAATTATTAGCAATATTATGGGATTGTTTTCTTAAATTCATAAATATACACGTTTTACGAGGTTATTTTCTTATATTGATAAATATACCCCATTTACGAGGTCATTTCCTTGAATTAAAAAATATACATGTTTCACAGCGTGATTTTCTTATATTGATAAATATACCACTGTTACAAATCGTTTTCTCATATTAATTTATTAGCACTATTATGGGGTTGTTTTCTTAAATTTTTAAATATACACGTTTTACGGAGTTATTTTCTTATATTGATAAATACACCACTTTACGGTGTCATTTTTTCAAATTTATACATATACATGTTTTACGGAGTTATTTTTTTATATTGATATATATACCACTTTTACGGGTTCATTTTCTCATATTAAATTATTAGCACTATTATTGGGATAGTTTTCTCAAATTCATAAATATACACATTTTACAAGGTTGTTTTCTTATATCGACAAGTATACCCTATTTACGGGGTTGTTTTCTCAAATTTATAAATGTACATGTTTTACGCGAGTTATTTTCTTATATTAATAAATATACTACTTTTACAGGGTCATTCTCTCATTAAATTATTACCACTATTATGGGATTGTCTTCTCAAATTTATAAATATACACGTTTTACGAGGTTATTTTTTTAAATCGAAAAATATACCCCATTTACGAAGTCATTTTCCCAAATTCATAATTATACATGTTTTACAGAGTTATTTTCTTATTTTGATAAATATACCACTTTTACGGGGTCGTTTTCTAATATTATTTTATTAGCACTATTACGAGATCGTTTTTTCAAATTCATAAATATACACATTTTACAGAGTTATTTTTTTATTTTGATAAATATACCACTTTTATGGGGTCCTTTTCACATATTAAATTTTTAGCACTATTATGGGGTTGTTTTCTGAAATTTATAATATACACGTTTTACGGAATTATTTTCCTATATTGATAAATATACCACTTCTACGATGTCGTTTTCTCAAATACATAAATATACATGTTTTACGGGGTTATTTTCCTATTTTGATAAATATACCAATTTACGGGGTCATTTTCTCAAATTATTTTATTAGAACTATTACGAAGTCGTTTTCTCAAATTCATAAATATAATTGTTTTACGGGTTTATTTTCTTATTTTGATAAATATACCACTTTTACGGGGTAGTTTTCTCATATTAAATTATTAGCACTATTATGGAGTTGTTATATACACGTTTCTTCAGGGTCATTTTCTCAAATCCATAAATATACACGTTTTACGGGGTTATTTTCTTATATTGATATATATACCACTTTTACAGGGTCGTTTTCTCCTATTTAATTATTAGCACTGTTATGGGATAGTTTTCTCAAATTCATAAATATACATGTTTTACGAGGTTGTTTTCTTATATCGACTAACATACCCTATTTGCGGGGTTGTTTTCTCAAATATATAATTATACACGTTTTACAGGGTTATTTTTTTAAATTGATAAGTATACCACTTCTACTGGGTCATTTTCTTAAATAAATAAATATACATGTTTTGCAGTGTTATATTCTTATATTGATAAATTCACCACTTCTACAGGGTCGTTTTCTCAAATTCATAAATATACACGTTTTACAGGTTTATATATTGATAATATACCACTTTTACGGGGTCGTTTTCTCATATTATTTTATTAGAACTATTACGAGATCGTTTTCTCAAATTCATAAATATAAACGTTTTACAGGGTTATTTTCTTATTTTAATAAATATATGACTTTTACGGGTTCGTTTTCTCAAATTAAATTGTTAGCACTATTATGGGATTGTTTTCTCAAATTCATAAATATGCACGTTTTACGAGGTTGTTTTCTTATATCGACAAACATACCCTATTTGCGGGGTTGTTTTCTCATATTAATAAATATACTCATTTTACAGAGTAATTTTCTTATATTGATAAATATACTACTTTTATGGGATCGTTTTCTCATATTAAATTATTAGCAATATTATGGGGTTGTTTTCTCAAATTCATAAATATACACATTTTACGAGGTTATTATCTTATTTTGATAAATATACTCCATTTACGAGGTCATTTCCTTGAATTCATAAATATACACATTTTATAGGGTTATTTTCTTATATTGATAAATATACCATTTTTACGGGGTTGTTTTCTCGTATTAAATTATTAGAACGATTATGAGGTTGTTTTCTCAAATTCATAAATATTCACGTTTTACGATGTTATTTTCTTATAATTATAAATATAACACTTTTACAGTGCCGGTTTTGCAAATCTATAAATATACACGTCTTACGGGTTATTTTCTTATATTGATATATATACCATTTTTATGGGATCATTTTCTCATATTAAATTATTAGCACTATTATGGGATAGTTTTCTCAAATTCTGAAATATACACGTTTTACGAGTTTGTTTTCTTATATCGACAAACATATCCTATTTGCGGGGTTGCTTTCTCAAATTTATAAATATACACGTTTTACAAGGTTATTTTGTTAAATTGATAAATATACCACTTCTACCGGGTCGTTTTTTCAAATTTATAAATATACACATTTTACGGTGTTATTTTTTTATATTGATAAATATACCACTTCTACAGGGTCGTTTTCAAAAATTCATAAATATACATGTTTTACAGGTTTATTTTCTTATTTTGATAATTTACCACTTTTACGGGGTCGTTTTCGCTTATTATTTTATTAGAACTATTACGAGGTCATTTTCTCAAATTCATAAGTATAAACATTTTACGGGGTTATTTTCTTATTTTGATAAATATACCACTTTTACGGGTTCGTTTTCTCATATTAAATTGTTGGCACTATTATGGGATTGTTTTCTCAAATTCATAAATATACACGTTTTATAAGGTTGTTTTCTTATATCGACAAACATACCCTATTTGCGGGGTTGTTTCCTCATATAAATAAATATACTTGTTTTATGTAGTAATTTTCTTATATTGATAAATATACTACTTTTACGGGGTCGTTTTCTCATATTAAATTATTAGCAATATTATGGGGTGGTTTTCTCAAATTTATAAATATACATATTTTACGAGGTTATTTTCTTATATCGACAAATATACTCCATTTACGAGGTCATTTCCTTAAATTCATAAATATACACGTTTCACGGGGTTTTTTTTCTTATATTGATAAATATACTACTTTTACGGGGTCGTTTTCTCATATTAATTTATTAGTACTAATATGGGGTTTTTTTCTCAAATTTATAAATATACACGTTTTACGTGATTTTTTTATATTGATAAATATACCACTTTTACGGTGTCGTTTTTTCAAATCTATAAATATACATGTTTTACGGGATTATTTTCTTATATTGATATATATACCACTTTTATGGTGTCGTTTTCTCATATTAAATTAAAAGCACTATTATGGGATAGTTTTCTCAAATTCATAAATATACACGTTTTATGAGGTTGTTTTCTTATATCGACAAACATACCGTATTGGTTTTCTCAAATTTATAAATATACATATTTTTTTCGGGGTTATTTTCTTATATTGCTAAATATACCACTTTTACGGGGTCATTTTCTCATATTATGGGGTTGTCTTCTCAAACTTATAAATATACACGTTTTATGAGGTTATTTTCTAAAATCGACAAATATACCCCATTTACGAGGTCATTTTCTTAAATTCATAATTATACACGTGTTACGGGGTTATTTTCTTATATTGATAAATATACTACTTTTACGGGGTCGTTTTCTCATACTAGATTATTAGCACTATAATGGGGTGGTTTTCCCAAATTTATAAATATACACGTTTTAAGGGGTTATTTTCTTATATTGATAAATATACCACTTCTACGGGGTCATTTTCTCAAATTCATAAATATACGCGTTTTACATTATTTTTTACTTATATTGATAAATATACGCTTCTACGGGGTTGTTTTCTCAAATTGATAAATATAAACGTTTTACGGAGTTATTTTCTTATTTAGATAAATATACCACTTTTACGGGGTCATATTAAATTATTAGCACTATTATGGGATTGATTTCTGAAATTCATAAATATACACGCTACGAGGTTATATTCTTATATCGGCAATTATACCCCATTTATAGGTTGTTTTCTCAAATTCTTAAATATACACGTTTTACCGGGTTATTTTCTTATATTGATAAATATACCACTTTTACGAGGTCGTTTTTTCAAATTCATAAATATACACATTTTACGGGGTTATTTTTATTATATTGATAAATATACAACTTCTACGAGGTTGTTTCCTCAAATTCATAAATATACACGTTTTTACGGAGTTATTTTCTTATTTTGATAAATATACCACTTTTACTGGGTTGTTTTCTCATATTATTTTATTAGCACTATTACGACGTCGTTTTCTCAAATTCGTAAATATACACAATTTACGGGTTATTTTCTTATTTTGATAAATATACCACTTTTACGGGGTTGTTTTCACATATTAAATTATTAGCACTATTATGGGGTTATTTTCTCAAATTCGTAAATATACACGTTTTATGAGATTGTTTTCTGAAATTTATAAATGTACACGTTTTACGGGGTTATTTTTTTATTTGATAAATATAACACTTTTACAAGGTCGTTTTCTCATATTAAATTACTAGCACTATTATGGAGTTGTTTTCTGAAATTTATAAATATACACGTTTTACGAGGTTATTTTCTTATATTGACAAATATACCCCATTTATGAGGTTGTTTCCTCAAATTCATAAATATACGTGTTTTACGGGATTATTTTCTTATATTGATAAATATACCATTTTTACGGGGTTGTTTTCTCGTATTAAATTATTAGAACGATTATGAGGTTGTTTTCTCAAATTCATAAATATTCACGTTTTACGATGTTATTTTCTTATAATTATAAATATAACACTTTTACAGTGCCGGTTTTGCAAATCTATAAATATACACGTCTTACGGGTTATTTTCTTATATTGATATATATACCATTTTTATGGGATCATTTTCTCATATTAAATTATTAGCACTATTATGGGATAGTTTTCTCAAATTCTGAAATATACACGTTTTACGAGTTTGTTTTCTTATATCGACAAACATATCCTATTTGCGGGGTTGTTTTCTCAAATTTATAAATATACACGTTTTACAAGGTTATTTTGTTAAATTGATAAATATACCACTTCTACCGGGTCGTTTTCTCAAATTTATAAATATACACGTTTTACGGTGTTATTTTTTTGTATTGATAAATATACCACTTCTACAGGGTCGTTTTTTCAAATTCATAAATATACATGTTTTACAGGTTTATTTTCTTATTTTGATAATATACCACTTTTACGGGGTCGTTTTCGCATGTTATTTTATTCGAACTATTACGAAGACGTTTTCTCAAATTCATAAGTATAAACATTTTACGGGGTTATTTTCTTATTTTGATAAAAATACCACTTTTACGGGTTTGTTTTCTCATATTAAATTGTTGGCACTATTATGGGATTGTTTTCTCAAATTCATAAATATACACGTTTTACAAGGTTGTTTTCTTATATCGACAAACATACCCTATTTGCGGGGTTGTTTTCTCATATTAATAAATATACTCGTTTTATGTAGTAATTTTCTTATATTGATAAATATACTACTTTTACGGGGTCGTTTTCTCATATTAAATTATTAGCAATATTATGGTTTTCTCAAATTCATAAATATACACATTTTACGAGGTTATTTTCTTATATCGACAAATATACTCCATTTACGAGGTCATTTCCTTAAATTCATAAATATACACGTTTCACGGGTTATTTTCTTATATTGATAAATATACCACTTTTACGGGGTCGTTTTCTCATATTAATTTATTAGTACTAATATAGGGTTTTTTTCTCAAATTTATAAATATACACGTTTTACGGGATTTTTTATATTGATAAATATACCCCTTTTGCGATGTCGTTTTTTCAAATCTATAAATATACATGTTTTACGGGATTATTTTCTTATATTGATATATATACCACTTTTATGGTGTCGTTTTCTCATATTAAATTAAAAGCACTATTATGGGATAGTTTTCTCAAATTCATAAATATACACGTTTTATGAGGTTGTTTCTTATATTGACAAACATACCGTATTTACGGAATGGTTTTCTCAAATTTATAAATATATATATTTTTTACGGGGTTATTTTCTTATATTGCTAAATATACCACTTTTACGGGGTCATTTTCTCATATTATGGGGTTGTCTTCTCAAACTTATAAATATACACGTTTTATGAGGTTATTTTCTAAAATCGACAAATATACCCCATTTACGAGGTCATTTTCTCAAATTCATAATTATACACGTGTTACGGGGTTATTTTCTTATATTGATAAATATACTACTTTTACGGGGTCGTTTTCTCATACTAGATTATTAGCACTATAATGGGGTGGTTTTCCCAAATTTATAAATATACACGTTTTAAGGGGTTATTTTCTTATATTGATAAATATACCACTTCTACGGGGTCATTTTCTCAAATTCATAAATATACGCGTTTTACATTATTTTTTACTTATATTGATAAATATACGCTTCTACGGGGTTGTTTTCTCAAATTGATAAATATAAACGTTTTACGGAGTTATTTTCTTATTTAGATAAATATACCACTTTTACGGGGTCATATTAAATTATTAGCACTATTATGGGATTGATTTCTGAAATTCATAAATATACACGTTTACGAGGTTATATTCTTATATCGGCAATTATACCCCATTTATAGGTTGTTTTCTCAAATTCTTAAATATACACGTTTTACTGGGTTATTTTCTTATATTGATAAATATACCACTTTTACGAGGTCGTTTTTTCAAATTCATAAATATACACATTTTACGGGGTTATTTTTTCATATTAAATTATTAGCACTATTGTTGTGTTGTTTTCTCAAATTCATAAATATACAGGTTTTACTAAATTATTATATTGATAAATATACAACTTCTACGAGGTTGTTTCCTCAAATTCATAAATATACACGTTTTTACGGAGTTATTTTCTTATTTTGATAAATATACCACTTTTACTGGGTTGTTTTCTCATATTATTTTATTAGCACTATTACGACGTCGTTTTCTCAAATTCGTAAATATACACAATTTACGGGTTATTTTCTTATTTTGATAAATATACCACTTTTACGGGGTTGTTTTCACATATTAAATTATTAGCACTATTATGGGGTTATTTTCTCAAATTCGTAAATATACACGTTTTATGAGATTGTTTTCTGAAATTTATAAATGTACCCGTTTTACGGGGTTATTTTTTATTTGATAAATATAACACTTTTACAAGGTCGTTTTCTCATATTAAATTACTAGCACTATTATGGAGTTGTTTTCTGAAATTTATAAATATACACGTTTTACGAGGTTATTTTCTTATATTGACAAATATACCCCATTTATGAGGTTGTTTCCTCAAATTCATAAATATACGTGTTTTACGGGATTATTTTCTTATATTGATAAATATACCACTTTTACGGGGTCATTTTCTCATATTAAATTATTAGCACACTTATGGAGTTGTTTACTCGAATTCATAAATATATACGTTTTATGAGGTTATTTCCTTATATTTATAAATATACCATTTCTACGGGATCGTTTTCTCAAATTCATAAATATACACGTTTTACGGAGTTATTTTCTTATTTTGATAGATATACCACTTTTACGGAGTCGTTTTCTCATATTATTTTATTAGCACTAGTACGACGCCGTTTTCTCAAATTCGTAAATATACACATTTTACAGGGTTATTTTCTTATTTTGATCAATATACTACTTTTACGGGGTCGTTTTCACATATTAAATATTAGCACTATTATGGGGTTGTTTTCTCAAATTTATAATATACATGTTTTACGAAGTTATTTTCTTATATTGATAAATATACCACTTCTATAGGGTCGATTTCTCAAATTCATAAATATACACGTTTTACGGTGTTATTTTCTTATATTGATAAATATACCACTTCTACAGAGTCGTTTTTCAAATTCATAAATATACACGTTTTACGGGGTTATTTTTATATATTGATAAATATACCACTTTTACGAGGTCGTTTTTATCATATTAAATTATTAACACTATTATGGGTTGCTTTCTCAAATTCATAAATATACACGTTTTACGATGTTATTTTCTTATATCGACAAATATACCCCATTTACGAGGTCATTTTCTTAAATTCATAAATATACACATTTTACGAGGTTATTTTCTTATATTGTTAAATATACCACTTTTATGGGGTCATTTTCTCATATTAAATTACTAGCGCTATTATGGGTTGTCCTTTCAAATTTATAAATATACACCTTTTACGGGGTTATTTTCTTATATTAATAAATATACCACTTCTACAGGGTCGTTTTCTCATATTCATAAACATACACGTTTTACGGGGTTTTTTTCTTTTGATAAATATACCACTTTTACGGGGTCATTTCCTCATATTACATTATTAGCACTATTATGGCGTTATTTTTTCAAACTTATAAATATACACATTTTATGAGGTTATTTTCTTAAATCAACAAATATATCACTTCTACGGGGTCGTTTTCTCATATCCACAAATATACACTTTTTACGGGGTTATTTTCTTATATTGATATATATTCCACTTTTACTGGTCGTTTTCTCATATTAAATTATTAGCACTATTATGGGGTTGTTTTCTAAAATTTATAAATATACACGTTTTACGAGATTATTTTCTTATATCGACAAATATACCCATCTACAGAGTTGTTTTCTCAAATTTATAAATAAACAACTCCGTAAGAGGGATATATTTATAAATATTAGAAAACAACACCGTAATACGGGGATATTTATCAATCGAAGAAAATAACCCCGTAATTTTGGCATATTTGTGAGTATGAGAAAACAACCACTTAAATGGGTTAATTTTATAATATGAGAAAACAACCCCGTGAAAGGGGTATATCTGTCGATATAAGAAAATAACCCGGTAAAACGTGTAAATTTATGAATTTTATAAAACAACCCCATAATAGTGCTAATAATTTAATATGAGAAAACGACCCCGTAAAAGTGGTATATATATAAAATATAAGAAAATAACCACGTAAAACATGTATCTTCATAAATATGAGAAAACAACCCCGTAAAACGTATATATTTATAAATATTAGAAAACAACCCCTTAAACGGGTTAATTTGTGAGTATGAGAAAACAACCCCATAAAAGGGGTATATTTGTCGATATAAGAAAATAACCCCGTAAAACGTGTAAATTTTTGAATTGGAAAAAAGAACCCTATAATAGTACTAATAATTTAACATGAGAAAATTATCTCGTAAAAGTTGTATAGTTATTAATATAAGAAAATAATTCCGTAAAATGTGTATATTTATGAATCTGAGAAAACAACCTTGTAAAGGTAGTGTAATTGCGAGTCTGAGAAAACAGCCTCGTAAGAAGGGTAAATTTCATAATATGAGAAAACAACCTCGTAATATGTGGATATTCATCAATCGGAGAAAATAACCCCGTAATTTTGGTATATTTGTGAGTATGAAAAAAACCCGTAAAAGGGGTATGTTTATCGATATAAGAAAATAACCCCGTAAAATGTGTAAATTTATGAATTTGACAAAACAACCCCATAATAGTGCTAATAATTTAATATGAGAAAATGATATTTATCAATTGAAGAAAATAACACCGTAATTTTGGTATATTTGTGAGTATGAGAAAACAATCGCTTAAATATACAACCCTTTAAAAGGGTTAATGTTATAATATGAGAAAACAACCCCGTAAAAGGGGTATATTTGTCGATATAAGAAAATAACCCCGTAAAATGTGTATATTTATGAATTTGAGAAAAACAACCCCATAATAATGCTAAAATTTTAATATGAGAAAACGATCCCGTAAAAGTGGTATACTTATCAATATAAGGAAATAACTCTGTAAAACATGTATATTTAAGAATATGAGAAAACAACCCCATAAGCGGGGTATATTTATAAATATTAGAAAACAACCCCGTAATAAGGGGATATTTTTCACTCGAAAAAAATAACCCCGAAATTTTGGTATAATTGTGACTATGAGAAAAGAACTGCTTAAAAGGCTTAATTTTAGAGTGTGAGAAAACAACCCCGTAAATGTGGTATATTTATCGATATAAGAAAATAACCCCGTAAAACGTGTAAATTTATGAATTTGACAAAACAACCCCATAATAGTAATAATAATTTAATATGAGAACACACCACCGTAAAAGTGATATATTTATCAATATAAGAAAATAACCCCATAAAACGTGTATATTTATGAATCTGAGAAAACAAGCCCGTAAAAGTAGTGTAATTGCGAGTTTGAGAAAACAACCTCGTAGAAGCGGTAAATTTTTTAATATGAGAAAAAAACCCCGTAATACGAGGATATTTATCAATCGGAGAAAATAACCCCGTAATTTTGGTATATTTGTGAATATGAGAAAATAACCCTTTAAATGGGTGAATTTTATAATATGAGAAAACAACCCTATAAAAGGGGTATATTTGTCGGTATAAGAAAATAATCCCGTAAAACGTGTAAATTTATGAATTTGACAATAGAACCCCATAATAGTTCTAATAATTTAATATGAGAAAACGACCCCGTAAAAGTGGTATATTATCAATATAACAAAATAACCCCATAAAATATGTATATTGATGAATCTTAAAAAACAACCCCTTAAAATTAGTGTAATTGTGAGTCTAAGAAAATAGCCTCGTAGAAGGGGTGAATTTTTTAATATAAGAATACAACCCCGTAATACGGGGATATTTATCAATCAGAGAAAATAACCCCGTCATTTTGGTATATTTGTGAGTATGAGAAAACAACCCCTTAAATGGGTTAATTTTATAATATGTGAAAACAACCCCGTAAAAGGAGTATATTTGTCGATATAAGAAACTAACCCCGTAAAACTTGTATATTTATGAATTTGAAAAAACAACCCCATAATAGTGCTAATAATTTCATATGAGAAAATGACCCCGTAAAAATGGTATATTTATCAATATTAGAAAATAACCCTGTAAAACATGCATATTTATGAATCTGAGAAAACATCCCCGTAAAAGTAGTGTAATTGCGAGTCTAAGAAAACAACCTTGTAGATGGGGCAAATTCTCTAATATGAGAAAACAATCCAGTAAGAGGGGTATATTTATAAATATTAGAAAATAACCTCATAATACGGGGATATTTATCAATCGGAGTAAATAACCCATAATTTTGGTATATTTGTGAGTATGGAAAAACAATTCCTTAAATGGATTAATTTTATAATATGAGAAAAGAAACCCGTAAAAGGGGTAAATTTGTTGATATAAGAAAATAACCCCGTAAAACGTGTATATTTATGAATTTGAGAAAACAACCCCATAATAAAGCTAAAATTTTAATATGAGAAAACGATCCTGTAAAAATGGTATACTTATCAATATAAGAAAATAACCCCTTAAAACGTGTATATTTATGAATATGAGAATACAACCCCGTAATGTAGTGTAATTGCGAGTCTGAGAAAACAGCCTCATAGAAGGGGTAAATTTCTTAATATGAGAAAACAACCCCATAATACGGGGATATTTATCAATCAGAGAAAATAACCCCGTAATTTTGGTATATTTGTGAGTATGAGAAAATAACCCCTTAAATGGGTTAATTTTAGAGTATGAGAAACAACCCCGTAAAGGGGTATATTTGTCGATATAAGAAAATAACCTCGTGAAACGTGTAAATTTATGAATTTTACAAAACAACCCCATAATAGTGCTAATAATTTAATATGAGAGAATGACCCTAGAAAAGTGGTATATTTATCAATATAAGAAAATAACAATGTAAAATGTGTATATTTATTTATCTGAGAAAACAACCCCGTAAAAGTAGTGTAATTGCGAGTCTGAGAAAACAGCCTCGTAGAAGGGGTAAATTTTTTAATATGTGAAAACAACCCCGTAAGAGGGGTATATTTATAAATATTAGAAAATAACCCCTTAAATGGGTTAATTTTAGAGTATGAGAAAAGAACCCCCTTATAAAAGGGGTATATTAGTCGATATGAGAAAATAACCTCGTAAAATGCGTAAATTTATAAATTTGACAAAACAACCTCATAATAGTGCTAATAATTTAATATGAGAAAACGACGTCGTAAAAGTGGTATATTTATTAAATATAAGAAACTAACCCCGTAATAAGTGTATATTTATAAATATGAGAAAATAACCCCGTAAAACGTATATATTTATAAATATTAGAAAACAACGCCTTAAATGGGTTAATTTTAGAGTATGAGAAATGTGACAGCCTGACCTGGAGAAACCGTTCGACGAGGGCGGGAAGTGAACGCTGGGGCAAAGATAGGATGCCTAGACAAGCATCGGCTTCTGGTAGGCTTATAGGATGGCAGCAGTCTAAGCTACGGAGGTACATGAATGAATCGAATTGCACATTAAAATGGAGTGGGGAATGTTTGATAACATATATGTAAAGAGTTGGAACTAATCACATTAGGCGCCTTTTGGTTGTTTGGCTATGGAGTTGTAGGAACTCCAAAGTTAAACGTGCTTGGTTCAGAGAAATTCCAGGATGGGGGACCTCCTGGAAAGTTCTCGAACCCGCCAAAGGGAAAAGACCGTGAGGCCAATGAGGGCCAAAGCAAACAATATCTCATATGATTTGGTTCTGGGTCGTTATCCCAAAGGGAAAAAACCGTGAGGCCAGTAAGGGCCAAAGCGAACAATATCTCATGTGATTTGATTCCGGGTCGTTACAGGGGACCTCCTGGAAAGTTCTCGAACCCGCCAAGGGGAAAAAACCGTGAGGCCAGTGAGGGCTAAAGCAGACAATATCTCATGTGATCTGGTTCTGGATCGTTACAAGAAAACAACCCCGTAAAAGTGGTATATTTATTGATCGATATAAGAAAATAATCCCGTAAAACGTGTAAATTTATGAATTTGATAAAACAACCCCATAATAGTGCTAATAATTTAAGATGAGAAAATGATCCCGTAAAAGTGGTATATTTTTCAATATAAGAAAATAACCCCGTGAAATGTGTATTTATGAATCTGAGAAAAAAATCACGTAAAACTAGTGTAATTGCGAGTCTCAGCAAACAGCCTCGTAGATGGGGTAAATTTCTTAATATGAGAAAACAACCTCAAAATATGGGGATATTAATCAATCAGAAAATATAACGCCGTAATTTTGGTATATTTGTGAGTATGGGAAAACAACCCCTTAAATGGGACGATATAAGAATATAATCCCGTAAAACATGTATATTTATGAATCTGACAAAAGAACACCATAATAGTGTTATAATTTAATATGAGAAAACGACCCCGTAAAAGTGGTATATTTATCAATATAAGAAAATAACCCTGTAAATTGTGTGAATTTATGAATTTGACAAAACAACCCCATAATAATGCTAATAATTTAATATGAGAAAATGACCCAATAAAAGTGGTATATTGATCAATATAAGAAAATAACCCCGTAAAATATGTATATTTATGAATATGAGAAAACAACCCCGTAAAAATAGTGTAATTACGAGTCTAAGAAAATAGCCTTATAGAAGGGGTAAATTTTTTAATATGAGAAAACAACCCCGTAATACAGGGATATTTATCAATCGGAGAAAATAACCCTGTAATTTTGGTATATTTGCGAGTATGGAAAAATAACCCCTTAAATAGGTTAATTTTAGAGTATGAGAAAACAACCCCGTAAAAGGGGTATATTTGTCAATATAAGAAAATAACCCCGTAAAATGTATAAATTTATGAATTGGACAAAACAACCCCATAATAGTGCTAATAATTTAATATGAGAAAACGACCACGTAAAAGTGGTATATTTATGCATATGAGAAAATAACCACGTAAAATGTGTATATTTATGAATCTCAAAAAACAACCCCGTAAAATTAGTGTAATTGCAATTGATGAATACGGTGATATTCATCAATGGGGGAAAATAACCCCGTAATTCTGGTATATTTCTGAGTATGAGAAAACAACTCCTTAAATGGGTTAAATTTAAAGTATGAGAAAACAACCCCGTAAAAGGGGGTATATTTGTCGATATAAGAAAATAATCCCGTAAAACGTGTAAATTTATGAATTTGACAAAACAACCCCATAATAGTGCTAATAATTTAATATGAGAAAATGACCCTGGAAAAGTAGTATATTTATCAATATAAGAGAATAACCCCGTAAACTATGTATATTTATTTATCTGAGAAAACAACCCCATAAAAGTAGTGTAATTGCGAGTCAGAGAAATCATGCTCGTAGAAGGCGTAAATTTTTTAATATGAGAAAATAACCCCATAAGAGGGGTATATTTATAAATATTAGAAAATAACCCCGTAATTCGTAGATATTTATCAATCAGAGAACATAACCCCGTAATTTTGGTATATTTGTGAGTATGGGAAAACAACTCCTTAAATGGGTTAATTTTAGTGTATGGGAAAATAAGCCCGTAAAAGGGGTATATTAGTTGATATGAGAAAATAGCCGCATAAAACGTGTAAATTTATAAATTTGATAAAACAACCCCATAATAGTGCTAATACTTTAATATGAGAAAATAACCCCGTAAAAGTGGTATATTTATTAAATGTAAGAAATTAACCCCGTAAAACGTGTATATTTATGAATATGAGAAAACAACCCCGCAAAAACGTGTATATTTATAAATATTAGAAAATAACCCCTTAAATGGGTTAATTTTAGATTCTGAGAAAACAACCCCGTAAAAGGAGTATATTTATCGATATAAGAAAATAATCCCATAAAACATGTAAATTTATGAATTTAACAAAACAACCCTATAGTAGTTCTAATAATTTAAGATGAGAAAACGACCCCGTAAAAGTGGTATATTTATCAATATAAGAAAATAACCTCGTAAAAATGTGGATATTTATGAATCTGAGAAAAAAACCACGTAAAAGTAGTGTAATTGCGAGTCTCAGCAAACAACCTCGTAGATGGGGTATGTCACGACCCCACCCGTGGACCCGTGACCGGCACTAGGAAATTTGTAGGCTTAAGGCCACCGAATCCCGTAGTAAGCCTGATACTCACTGACTTAAACAAATCTCATCTCAAATTAATATTATTAAAGCCACAAATTATCTTAATAGCTACATTTTACATAATAAATTCGGTCTGCTAGGAAAATTAGGCGAGACCCGAAACTCATAAAATTTACAACTGATACCTCTACTATTACTACTGCGGAGAATCTAAGATTTACCAATTTACATACCAAATCAAATACATCACCCGATGATGAAGGAGTCGGGTTACTAAATAAGAGTCATGGAAGACCAATACCACGATCCGAAAAAAAGTAAATTGAGACCGTCACCGAGAGTGAGTTAAAATCAAATAATCTGGGGACTATTGCATTCTTCTCAGAAAATATAGATTATTCAAATCAGTATATCAAACCATGCACGTACATACAACCTATATTATAATCATACCCTATTGCTTTCTTCACAGAAAATATTAATCATTCGAATCAATATATCAACCATGGACGTAAACACAATCCATATTATAATCATACCATAATAAATAAATAAATGAATAAATAAAAATATATTTTTACTTTTACGGGACGAGTGGCTCAATAGAACCCTAACCCCAAATTCTAGTAGCCTCTTCTGGCCTCTTAATCCAACAGTCCCATGCGCCCAGAGTAGCAAGCTCGATCAGGGTCCTTACCTCCGACTGAACACTTGAATTCCAAATAAGCTTGGCTACCAGAGAGCGTTGCTCAATCAGTGGACCATAACCCGAATCAATCGAACTCGTACTTAGAGAGCAATGCTCGATCGGGGCAAACAAATCCATAATAATCTTATATCCATGATCATTACCGGTGCGCACGCGGTCCTGATGCAACCCACCAGGTGGCATGTTCTACGAAAGCCACATTTTCCAAAACACAATCATCACATTTAATAAATATCATTGTCTAATGAAATCATTCAACATATACCGAAATAAAGATTAAAAGTTTAGGATAAGGCAACGTGCAATTCGTGTCGAAAAATATAATAATATATGTATTATTATAACGTTACTAATAATAATATTTATATTATTTTCAATAATTAATAATCAAGTGAAATTATTTATTTTACGATACTAATAATCATATTAAGCACAAATTCTAAAATAGCATATTAAAATCAGACTTAGCAATAGTGCAATGATTAAATGACTTTAACTCACAGGATTGGGCGACCTCCTAGCTCTGCTCCGGTGCCTCGGTTGGAGCAAGCCGAACAAACGGATAATCTAGTCATGGAAAACAATTTATCAAAACGCTGAAACAATCGATCATTAATCCTAGGTCTGACTCCCAGATCCGACCGTCTAAGAATCTCGACTTAAGAATTCCCACCGCAATTCGCAAATCCCTCCCTACAACACGGACATTACCCTCCGTAAAAATGGGTCCAGGACCTGCCAGAAAAATACTTCAAATACTTAACAATCCAAACAACAGGAGTCGGATCCCCAAACTTCACTATTTCCCGACTCCGCCACACAACACAAAATACGAGGCAGGCAAACTGACCGACAATTATTTTTGACTCACAAATATCATCAAATACTCAATATAATCAAATAGACACACAATTAAACCAAGAATTCCAACATTACGGGCTAGAGAAAAAAATACCGAGACGCTTGATCGCTCGGTCGACTCGCCTCCAGTCGCCGGAGTCCGATCGACGATCCGAACTCACCATCGGACTGGAAACGACGCACTGATGGTGATCTCCGCTTTCGATTTTCCGATCTGACACCCGATCATCCGGAGAGATTTACGGACGATCTCGGCCGTCGATTTACAAACGAAGCCCGATCACCACAAAACCAGTGCCATCGCGAAGCTGAGCCGGTGAGAGTCTGATACGCCTCGATCGTCCATCCTTCGGCCGGAGCTCGCCCGGTGTCGAAAAACGCCTACCGCCACTCTAAATTTCACTTTGCCGGATCTTGCAACTCCGGCCACCCCAAAGGCCGCCATCAATGCTAGAAGAGAGCTCCTTGCCGAGAGGAGCCGATCGCCACTCGACTCGGCCGCCAACACCGGCCGGAACGGCCGGAACGGCCTCCGGAAGTCATTGCTCCTACACGCGATTCTTCACCGCCAGACGCCGCCGTTTCTCCTGACGCTGCCAGCCCGCCACCGCCGGCCTCCGACAGCCCAACCCACAGACTTCCTCTTCTTCTTCTTCGACCATCACCCTCTCTCTCTCTCTCTCGATCTACTTTCTCTCTCCCCGATCCCATTCCTTTCAATATCGACATTAGGCCTCCGAACCTTTCCTTATTACAATTTGGTCCCTTAACTTTCTTAATTACTTACAATTTCATCCAACAGAATTCCAATTTAACCCCTAAACTTTCCTTTATCCTTTCAATTAAGCCCTTAACTAATTAATTTGGGCCAAATCCGAAATATTGAAAATACATAATTACAAAAATACCCCTAACCGACATATTTATTTACAAAAATACCAAACTCACAAATTTCCATTAAAACCCCATAAAAATAAAATTATACTCTCAATCCTTATTTCATAATAAATTTCCAATTTAGTCCTAAAATAAAATTAATTTAAATAATCAATTTCCAACTTAAAATTTAATACTACTAATCAATTATAATACTAATTTTCCCAAAATTCTTTTATAAAAAACATCCCTTACAATTTCTATCATAACTTTCCAATATATAATTTTATTTATATATATATATATACATTTGGGAAAATTTTGAATAACTAAATAAAAATATAATTTATTCCTCAAATAATTTATTTAATTAACTCCTTAAAAATCAAACTAATTGGATATGGAAAAATAACTCATTATTAAATATATAAAAATTCCGGGTGTTACAGGGTAAATTTCTTAATATGAGAAAACAACCCCGTAATACGAGATTATTTTCTTATATCGACAAGTAAATCTCTTTTACGGGTTATTTCTCATATTATAAAATTAACCCATTTAATGGGTTGTTTTTCCATACTTACAAATATATCAAAATTACGGGGTTATTTTCTCCGATTGATAAGTATCCCCGTATTACGGGGTTGTTTTCTTATATTTATAAATATACCTCTCTTACGGGATTGTTTTCACATATTAAAATATTTACCCCTTCTTCGAGGCTGTTTTCTCAAACTCGCAATTACACTACTTTTACGGGGTTGTTTTTTGAGATTCATAAATATACACATTTTACGGGATTATTTTCTTATATTGATAAATATACTACTTTATAGGGTCGTTTTCTCATATTATATTATTAGCACTATTATGGGGTTGTTTTCTCAAATTCATAAATATACACGTTTTACGGGAATATTTTCTTTAATCGATAAATATACCCCTTTTACGGGATTGCTTTCTCATATTATAAAATTAGTCCTTTTAAGGGCTTGTTTTCTCATATTCACAAATATACCAAAATTATGGGGTTATTTTTTTTTTGTTATTGTTAAATATCCCCATATTACGTGGTTGTTTTCTCATATTAGAAAATTTACCCCTTCTACGAGGCTGTATTCTCATACTGGCAAATACTACTTTTACGGTATTGTTTTCTCAGATTCATAAATATACATGTTTTACAGGGTTATTTTCTTATATTGATAAATATACCACTTTTACGGGGTCGTTTTCTCATATTAAATTGTTAGGACTATTATGGAGTTGTTTTCTCAAATTTATAAATATACATATTTTATGATGTTATTTTCTTTTTCTTATACTGAAAAATATGCCCCATTTACGACGTCGTTTTCTCAAATTCATAAATTCACACGTTTTATGGGGTTATTTTCTTACCTTAATAAATATATCACTTTTACGGGGGTCATTTTCTCATATTAAATTATTAGCACTAGTATGGAGTTGTTTTTTCAAATTCATAAATTTACACGTTTTACGGGGGTCATTTTCTCATATTAAATTATTAGCATTAGTATGGAGTTGTTTTTTCAAATTCATAAATTTACATGTTTTACGGTGTTATTTACTTATATCATCAAATATACCCCTTTTACAGGGTTGTTTTCTCATACTCTAAAGTTAATCCATTTAAGGGGTTGTTTTTTCCATAATCACAAATATACAAGAATTACGGGGTTTTTTCTGGATTGATAAATATGCCCGTATTACGGGGTTGTTTTCTAATATTTATAAAAATTTACCCCTTCTACGATGCTGTTTTCTCAGACTTGCAATTACACTACTTATAGGGGTTGTTTTCTCAGATTCATAAATATACACGTTTTACGGGGTTATTTTCTTATATTGATAAATATACCATTTTTACGGGGTCGTTTTCACATATAAATTATTAGCACTATTATGGGATTGTTTTTTCAAATTCATAGATATACACGTTTTACATGGTTATTTTCTTATATTGACATATATACCCCTTTTACGGGTTGTTTTCTCATATTGTAAAATTAACCCATTTAATGGGTTGTTTTCTCATACTCACAAATATACCAAACTTACGGGGTTATTTTCTCCGATTGATAAATATCCCCGTATTATGGGGTGGTTTTTTCATATTAAAAAATTTACTCCTTCTATGAGGCTATTTTCTCAGGCTTGCAATACACTATTTTTACGGGATTATTTTCTTATATCAATAAATATAACACTTTACTGGGTTGTTTTCTCATATTAAATTATTAGCACTATTATGTAGTTGTTTTGTCAAATTTATAAAATTACATATTTTACGGGGTTATTTGCTTATATCGACAAATATACCCCTTTTACGGGTTCTTTTCTCATATTATAAAATTAGCCCATTTAAGGGGTTGTTATCTCATGCTCACAAATATACCAAAATTACGAGGTTAGTTTTCTCATATTAAGAAATTTACCCCTTCTACGAGGATGTTTTCTTAGACTCGCAATTACACTACTTTTACGGGGTTGTTTTCTTAGATTCATAAATATTCACGTTTTACGGGATTATTTTCTAAATCGATAATTGTACCACTTTTACGGGGTTGTTTTCTCATATTAAATTATTAGCACTATTATGGGGTTCTTTTGTCAAATTCATAAATTTACACATTTTACGGGGTTATTATCTTATATCGACAAATATAACCCTTTTATGGGATTGTTTTCTCATATTATAAAATTAGCCCATTTATGGGGTTGTTTTCTCATACTCACAAATATACCAAAATTACGGGCTTATTTTCTGTGATTGATAAATATCCCCGTATTACGGGTTTGTTCTCTCATATTAAGACATTTACCCCTTCTACGAGGCTGTTTTCTCACACTGGCAATTACACTACTTTTATGGTATTGTTTTCTCAGATTCATAAATATACACGTTCTACGGGGTTATTTTCTTATATTGATAAAATGGATGGATTCTAAATAGATTAAGTATTAATAGGATACTTATAAGTGTTATATTAAAGTATTATATCAAAATACACGGGTTTTTTCTCGTGATTAAATATGCCCGTATTACGGAGTTGTTTTCCAATATTTATAAATATACCCCTCTTACCGGATTATTTTCTAATATTAAAAAATTTACCCCTTCTACAAGGCTGTTTTCTTAGACTCGCAATTACACTACTTTTACGGGGTTGTTTTCTTAGATTCATAAGTTTTACGGGTTATTTTCTTATATTGGTAAATATACCATTTTTACGAGGTCCTTTTCTCATATTAAATTATTAGCACTATTATAGGGTTGTTTTCTCAAATTCATAAATATACACATTTTACGGGGTTATTTTCTTATATTAACAAATATAGGCCTTTTACGGGAATGTTTTCTCATAGTACAAAGTGAAGTCATTTAAGGGGTTGTTTTTTCATACTCACAAATATACCAAAATTATGGGGTTATTTTCTCCGATTGATAAATATTCCCATATTACGGGGTTGTTTTCTCATATTAAAAAACTTACCCTTTTTACGAGGCTGTTTTCATATACTCGCAATTATACTACTTTTACGGGGTTGTTTTCTCATATTCATAAATATATAAGCTCTAAGGGGTTATTTTCTTATACTTACAAATATAATACTTTTACGTGGTCGTTTTGTCATATTAAATTATTAGAACTATTATGGGATTGTGTTCTCAAATTCATAAACATACACGTTATACGAAGTTATTTTCTTATATCGACCAATGCCCAATTTACGAGGTTGTTTCCTCAAATTCATAAATATACACGTTTTACGGGTTATTTTCTTATATTAATAAATATACTACTTTTACGGGTCCCGTATTAAATTATTAGCACTATTATGGGTTTGTTTTCTCAAATTCATAAATATACACGTTTTACGTTGTTATTTTCTTTAATCGACAAATATACCCCTTTTACGGGTTACTTTTCTCATATTATAAAATTAACCCTTTTAAGGGGTTGTCTTCTCATACTCACAAATATACCAAAATTACAGGGTTATTTTCTCCGATTGATAAATATCCCCTTATTATGGGGTTTTTTTTCATATTAAAAAATTTACCCCTTCTACGAGGCTGTTTCTCAGACTCGCAATTACACTACTTTTACAGGGTTGTTTTCTCAGATTCATAAATATACATGTTTTACGGGTTTATTTTCTTATATTGATAAATATACCACTTTTACGAGATCGTTTTCTCATATAGGGTTGTTTTCTTAAATTCATAAATATACATGTTTTACGGGGTTATTTTCTTATATCGACAAATATACGCGTTTTACGGGGTTGTTTTCTCATATTATAAAATTAACCCATTTAAGGGGTTGTTGTCTCATACTCACAAATATACAAAAATTACAGGGTTATTTTCTTCGATTAATGAATATCCCCATATTGCGGGGTTGTTTTCTCATATTAAAATATTTACCCCTTCTACGAGGTTGTTTTCTCAGAGTCGCAATTACACTACTTTTACGGGGTTGTTTCTCAAATTCATAAAAATACACGTTTTTTACGGTGTTATTTTCTTATATTTATAAATATACCACTTTTACGAGATCGTTTTCTCATATTAAATTATTAGCACTAGTATGGATTTATTTTTGAAAATTTATAAACTTATATGTTTTACGGTGTTATTTACTTATATCGACAAATATACCCCATTTACGAGGTTGTTTTCTCATATTCTAAAGTTAACACATTTAAGGGGTTGTTTTCCCATACTCACAAATGTACAAAAATTAAGGGGTTTTTTTCTCCGATAGATAAACATGCCCGTATTTTACGGGGTTGTTTTCTAATATTTATAAATATAGCCCTCTTACAGAGTTGTTTTCTCATATTAAAATATTTACACCATTTACGAGGCTGTTTTCTCATACTCGCAATTACACTACTTTTACGGGGTTGTTTTCTCATATTCATAAATATACATGTTTTACGGGGTTATTTTCTTATATCGATAAATATACCACTTTTATGACATCGTTTTCTCATATTAAATTATTAGCACTATTATGGGGTTGTTTTATTAAATTTATAAATTTACACGTTTCACAGGGTTATTTCCTTATATCGACAAATATACCCCTTTTATAGAATTGTTTTCTCATACTCTAAAATTGACCCATTTAAGGGACTGTTTTCTCATACTAACAAATATACCAAAATTACGGGGTTATTCTCCCCGATTGATAAATACTGTCGTATTACGGTGCTGTTTTCTCATATTAGAAAATTTACCCCTTCTATGATGCTGTTTTCTCAGACTAGCAATTACACTACTTTTACGGTGTTGTTTTCTCATATTCATAAACATACACCTTTTACGTGGTTATTCTCTTATATCGATAAATATGCCACTTTTACGGGGTCGTTTTGTCATATTAAATTATTAGCACTATTATGGAGTAATTTTGTCAAATTAATAACTTTACATGTTTTATGGGTTTGTTTTCTCATACTCCAAAATTAACCCATTTAAGGGGTTATTTTCTCAAACTCACAAATATACCAAAATTACGGGGTTATTTTCTCCGATTGACAAACTTCCCTGTATTACGGTGTGGTTTTCTCATATTAAAAATTTTAACCCACCTACGAGTATGTTTCCTCAGACCCACAATTACACTACTTTTACGGAGTTGTTTTCTTAGATTCATAAATATACATATTTTACGGGATTATTTTCTTATATCGATAAATATATCTCTTTGACGGGTCGTTTTCTCATATTAAATTATTAGCAATATTATAGAGTTGTTTTGTCAAATTCAAAAATTTACATATTTTATGGGGTTATTTTCTTATATCGACAAATATACCCTTTTTACAGGGTCCTTTTCTCATATTATAAAATTAACCCCTTTAAGGGGTTGTTTTCTCATACTCATAAATATACCAAAATTACGGGGTTATTTTCTCCGATAGATAAACATCCCCGTATTATTGGGTTTTTTTTTCAAATTAAAAAATTTACCTCTTCTACGAGGCTGTTTCTGAGACTCGCAATTACACTACTTTTACAGGGTTATTTTCTCAGATTCATAAATACACATGTTCTACGGGGTTTATTTTCTTATGTTGATAAATATACCACTTTTACGGGGTCGTTTTCTCATATGGGGTTGTTTTCTCAAATTCATAAATATTCAAGTTTGACTTGGTTATTTTCTTATATCGATAAATATACCACTTTTACGGGTCATTTTCTCATATTAAATTATCAGCACTATTATGGAGTTGGTTTCTCAAATTCATAAATTTACACATTTTACGGGGTATTTTCTTATATCGACAAATATAACCCTTTTACGGGGTTGTCTTCTCATTTTATAAAATTAACCAATTTAAGGGGTTGATTTCTCATACTCACAAATATACCAAAATTATAGGGTTATTTTCTCCGATTGATAAATATCCCCGTATTACGAGGTTATTTTCTCATATTAAAGAATTTACCCTTTCTCCGAGGCTATTTTCTCAGACTCGCAATTACAATTATTTTACGGGGTTATTTTCTCAAATTCATAAATTTACACGTTTTACCGGGTTATTTTCTTATATCGACAAATATATCCCTTTTATGGGGTTGTTTTCTTATGCTCACAAATATACAAAAATTACGGGGTTATTTTCTCCGATTGATAAATATCCCCGTATTACGGGGTTGTTTTCTCATATTAAAAAATTTACCTATTCTACGAGGCTGTTTTCTCAGACTCGCAATTACACGACCTTTACGGAGTTGTTTTTTCATATTCATAAATATACATGTCTTACGTGGTTATTTTCTTATATTGATAAATATACCACTTTTACAAGTCGTTTTCTCATATTAAATTATTAGCAATATTATAGAGTTGTTCTGTCAAATCTAAAAATTTACTTATTTTATGAGGTTATTTTCTTATATCGACAAATATACCCCTTTTACGAGATTATTTTCTCATGTTATAAGATTAACCCATCTAAGGGATTGTTTTCTCATACTCACAAACATACTAAAATTGCAGGATTATTTTCTCCGATTGATAAATATCCCTGTATTACGGGGTTGTTTTCTCATATTAAAAAATTTACCCCTTCTACGAGCCTGTTTTCTCAGACTTGCAATTACACTACTTTTACGGGGTTGTTTTCTTAGATTCATAAATATACACCTATTACGGGGTTATCCTTTTATATCGATAAATATGCCAATTTTACGGGGTTATTTTGTCATATTAAATTATTAGCACTATTATGGAGTTGTTGTGTCAAATTCATGAATTTACATGTTTTACGGGGTTATTCTCTTATATCAACAAATATACCACTTTTACGGGGTTGTTTTCTCATATTATAAAATTAACCCATTTAAGGGGTTGTCTTCTCATACTAAAAAATATACTAAAATTACGGGATTATATTCTCTGATTAATAAATATCCCCCTTTTACGGGGTTATTTTGTCATATTAAAAAATTTACCCTTTCTACGAGGTTATTTTCTCAGACTCGCAATTACAATACTTTTACGTGATTGTTTTCTCAAATTCAAAAATTTACACATTTTACGAGGTTATTTTCTTATACTCACAAGCATACTAAAATTACGGGGTTATTTTCTCCGATTGATAAATATCTCCATATTACGGGATTGTTTTCTCATATTAAAAAATTTACCCCTTCTACGAGGCTGTTTTCTCAAACTCGCAATTACACTACTTTTATGGGGTTATTTTCTCAAATTCATAAATATACACGTTTTACGGGGTTATTTTTTCATATCAACAAATATACCCTTTTTACGGGGTTGTTCACTAATATTATAAAATCAACCCATTTATGGGGTTGTTTTCTCATACTCACAAATATACCAAAATTACGGGGTTATTTTCTCATATTAAAAAATTTACCCCATCTACGAGGCTGTTTTCTTAGACTCGTAATTCCATTACTTTTCCAGGTTGTTTTCTCATATTATAAAATTAACCCATTTAAGGGGTTGTTTTCTCATACTCATAAATATAACAAAATTAAGGGGTTATTTTCTCCGATTGATAAATATCCCCGTATTATGGGGTTGTTTTCTCAAATTAAAAAATTTACCCCTTCTACGAGGTTGTTTTCTCAGACTCACAATTACACTACTTTTACGGGGTTGTTTTATCAGATTCATAAATTTACACGTTTTTCGTGGTTATTTTCTTATATCGATAAATATACCACTTTTACGGGGTCATTTTCACATATTAAATTATTAGCACTATTATGGGGTTGTTTTGTCAAATTCATAAATTTATACGTTATACGGGGTTATTTTCTTATATCGACAAATACACCCCTTTTTCGGGATTTTTTTCTCATATTCTGATTAGGAGTTATTTTCCTATACTCACAAATATACCAAATTTATGGGGTTATTTTCTCCGATTGATAAATATCCACGTAGTACGAGGTTATTTTCTCATATTAAAAAATTTACTCCATTTACGAGGCTGTTTGCTCAGACTCGCAATTAGACTACTATTACGAAGTTGTTTTCTCGGATTCATAAATATACACATTTTACGGGTTTAGTTTCTTATATTGATAAATATACCACTTATAAAGGATCGTTTTCTCATATAAAATTATTAGCACTATTATGAGGTTGTTTTGTAAAATTCATAAATTTACACGTTTTACGGAGTTATTTTCTTGTATAGACAAATATACCCCTTTTACTGGGTTGTTTTCTCATATTATAATTAACCCATTTTATAGGTTATTTTCTCATACTCAGAAATATACCAAAATTACAGGGTTATTTTCTTTGTTTGATAAATATCCCTGTATTACTAATACAATGTCATTTTTTCATATTAAATTATTAGCACTACTATGGGATTGTTTTATCAAATTCAAAAATTTACACGTTTTACGGGGTTATTATCTTATATCGATAAATATACCCCTTCTACAGGGTTGTTTTCTCATACTCATAAATACACCAAAATTACAGGGTTATTTTCTCCGATTGACAAATATCCCCGTACTACGGGATTGTTTTCTCATATTAAAAAATTTACCCCTTCTACGAGACTGTTCTCTCAAACTCGCAATTACACTACTTTTACGGAGTTATTTTCTCAATTCATAAATATGCATGTTTTATGGGATTGTTTTCTTATATTGATAAATATACCACTTTTACGTGGTCGTTTTCTCCTATTAAATTAATAGCACTATAATGGGGTTGTTTTGTCAAATTCATAAATTTACACGTTTTACGGGATTATTTTCTCATATCGACAAATGTACCCCTTTTACGCGGTTGTTTTCTCATATTATAAAATTAATCCATTTATGGGGTTGTTTTCTCATACTCACAAATTTACCAAAGTTACGGGTTGTTTTCTCTGATTGATAAATATCCCCGTATTACTGGGTTGTTTTCTCATATTAAAAAATTTAGACCATCTACGAGGCTGTTTTTTCAAACTCGCAATTACACTACTTTTACGGGGTTGTTTTCTCAGACTCATAAATGTACATGTTTTACGGGGTTATTTTCTTATATCGATAAATATATCACTTTTACGGGGTTGTTTTCTCATATTAAATTATTAGCACTATTATGGAATTATTTTGTCAAATTAATAAATTTACACGTTTTACGGGTTATTTTCTTATATTGATAAATATACCACTTTTAGGGGGTTGTTTTCTTATATTAGATTATTAGCACTATTATATGGTTGTTTTTTCAAATTCATAAATTTACACGATTTAAGGGGTTTTTTTCTTATATCGACAAATATACCCCTTTTACGGGGTTGTTTTCTATATTATATAATTAAACCATTTAAGGGGTTGATTTCTCTTACTCACAAATATACCAAAATTACGGAGTTATTTTCTCCGATTGATAAATATCCCCATATTACGGGGTTGTTTTCTCATGTTAAGAAATTTTCCGCTTCTACGAGGCTGTTCTCTTAGACTCGCAATTACACTACTCTTACGGGTTTGTTTTCTCAGATTCATAAATATGCACATTTACGGGGTTATTTTCCTATATTGATAAATATACCACTTTTACGAGGTCGTTTTCTCATATTAAATTATTAGCACTATTATGAGGTTGTTTTGTCAAATTCATAAATTTACACGTTTAACGTGGTTATTTTCTCATATCGGCAAACATACCCCTTTTAAAGGATTGTTTTCTTATTCTCTAAAAATAACCTATTTAAGGGTTTTTTTTTTCTCATACTCATAAGTATACCAAAATTACGGGGTTATTTTCTCCGATTGATAAATATCCCCATATTATGGGGTTATTTTCTTATATTAAAAATTTACCCCATCTATGAGGCTGTTTTCTCAGACTCGCAACTACCCTACTTTTACGGGTTTGTCTTCTCAAATTCATACATATACACATTTTACGAGGTTATTTTCCTATATTGATAAATATACCACTTTTACGGGATCGTTTTCTTAATATTAAATTATAAGTACTATTATGGTATTGTTTTGTCAAATTTATAAATTTACACGATTTACGGGGTTATTTTCTCATATCGACAAATTACCCCATTTATGGGGTTGTTTTCTCATACTTACAAATATACCAAAATTAACGGGTTATTTTCTCTAATTGATAATTATCCCTGTATTATGGGGTTATTTTCTTATATAAATAAATATACCCCTTTTATTAGGTTGTTTTCTCATATTAAATTATTAGCACTATTATAGAGTTGTTTTGTCAAATTCATAAATTTGCACGTTTTACGGAATTAGTTTCTTATATCGACAAATATACCCCTTTTACGGTGTTGTTTTCTCATATTATAAAATTAACCCATTTAAAGGGTTGTTTTCTCATACTCACAAATTTACCAAAATTACGGGGTTGTTTTCTCCGTTTGATAAATATCCCTATATTACGGGGTTGTTTCCTCATATTAAAAATTTACCCCTTCTATGAGGCTGTTTTTTCAGACTCGCAATTATATTACTTTTACGGGGTTGTTTTCTCATATTCATATAGATACACGTTTTACGGGGTTATTTTCTTATATTGATAAATATACCACTTTTACGGCATCTTTTTCTCATATAAAATTATTAGCACTATTTTGGGGTTGTTCTGTCAAATTCATAAATTTACACGTTCTACGGAGTTATTTTCTCATATCGACAAATATACGCTTTTTACGGGGTTGTTTTCTCATACTCTAAAATTAATCCATTTAAGGGGTTGTTTTCCGATACTCACAAATATACCAAAATTACGTGGTTATTTTCTCCGATTGATAAATATCGCTGTATTACGGGGTTGGTTATTAATATTTATAAATATACTACTCTTATGGGATTGTTTTCTCATATTAAAAATTACCCTTCATTTAGGTGGCTGTTTTGTTTTAATTAAACACACTTTACGTATTTTTTTCTAATATTCCATCAAATTCATAATTTTTAGGGGTTATTTTATGATATTAATAAATATACCACTTTTAAAGGATCGTTTTCTCATATTAAGTTATTAGCTCTATTATGGGGTTTTTTGTAAAATCCAGAAACTTACACGTTTTACTAGGTTATTTTCTTATATAGACAAATATACCCCTTCTACGGGGTTGTTTTCTCATACTCACAAATATACCAAAATTACAGAGTTATTTTCTCGGTTTGATAAAAATCCCTGTATTACAAGGTCGTTTTTTCATATTAAATTATTAGTACTACTATGGGGTTATTTTGTCAAATTTATAAATTTACACGTTTTAATGGGTTATTGTCTTATATCGATAAATATACCCCTTTTACGGGGTTGTTTTCTCAACCTCTAAAATATACCAAAATTACGAGGTTATTTTCTCTGATTGATAAATATCCTCGTATTACGGGGTTGTTTTCTCATATTAAAAAAGTTACCCCTTCTACGAGGCTGTTTTCTTAGACTCGCAATTAGACTACTTTTAAGGGGTTGTTTTCTCAAACTCATAACTGTATCAAAATTACGGGGTTCTTTTCTCCGTTTGATAAATATCACTGTATTTCGGGATCGTCTTTTCATATAAAATTATTAGCACTACTATGGTGTTGTTTTGTCAAATTCATAAATTTACAAGTTTTACGGGGTTATTGTCGTATATCAATAAATATACCTCTTTTACGAGGTTGTTTTCTCATACTCTAAAATTAACCCATTTAAGGGGTTATTTTCTCATACTCACAAATATACCAAAATTACAGGGTTAATTTCTCCGATTGATAAATATCCTCGTATTACGGGGTTGTTTTCTCATATTTAAACATTTACCCCTTCTACGAGGCTATATTCTCATACTCACAATTACACTACTTTTACAGGGGTTGTTTTCCCATATTCATAAATATACAAATTTTACATGGTCGTTTTCTCATATTAAATGGTTAGCAATATTATGGGGTTGTTTTGTCAAATTCATAAATTTACATGTTTTACGGGGTTATTTTCTAATATCGATAAATATACCCTTTTTACGCAATTGTTTTCTTATATTATAAAATTAACCCATTTATGGGGTTGTTTTCTCATATTCACCAATTTACCAAAATTACGGGTTATTTTCTCCGATTGATAAATATCCCCGTATTACTGGATTGTATTCTCATATTAAAAAATTTACCCCTTCTACAAGGATGTTTTTTCAAACTCGCAATTACACTACTTTTACGGGGTTGTTTTCTCAAATTCATAAATATACATGTTTTACGTGGTTATTTTCGTATATCGATAAATATACCACTTTTATGGGGTCGTTCTCACATATTAAATTATTGGCACTATTATGGGGTTATTTTGTCAAATTCAAAAATTTACACGTTTTACAGGGTTAGTTTCTTATATCGACAAATATACCCCTTTTACGGGGTTTTTTTCTCATACTCTAAAATTAGCCTATTTAAGGAGTTGTTTACCCATAGTCACAAATATATCAAAATTACGGGGTTATTTTCTCCGATTGATAAATATCCTCGTAGTACGGGGTTGTTTTCTCATATTAAAATATTTACCCCTTCTACGAGGCTGTTTTCTCAAACTCGTAATTACACTACTTTTACGGGGTTATTTTCTCATATTCATAAATATACATGTTTTACGGGGTTATTTTCTTATATTGATAAATATACTACTTTA